>NC_056730.1:484885614-484924727 GCF_019279795.1 Protopterus annectens
CAGTACATGCCCCAAGATCCACTGTATGGGGACCACTGTCACCATCAACCATACAGGTAACTGATTACACTATCCAGCCCAATGATGCATGTGCTGTGTGTAACCTATCTGTAACAGAGTGGACACACTGACAAGGTAGTTAGCACTGATACACCCAGGTCTCTCAGATGTGTGTATAACTGTTATGTGTTTGTCAATGTGTATATGACAGTATGTCACACTATGTATTGTTCATAAACAATCAGTACATTCCCCATTACCATACTGTACAAGGCCTGGTGATATTCTTCACTTAACATGTAACCTGGTACACACCTCATCCTAAAAGCTGTGTGGTGTGTGCAATTAAGGCCATACGCATTAGTAGCAATAAGTACCTAGGTAGGGGTTCTACTCCCAGTGTTGCCAAGTAAGAGTGTGTGTGTGTGTGTGTGTGTGTGTGTGTGTGTGTGTGTGTGTGTGTGTGTGTGTGTGTGTGTGTGTGTGAAGGGATCTACTTCAGTTTGCAGAAAATATATGTTCCAGGAAGTCATCTATCTGAGAACTGACTGGCAAATGCTAACAATTCACAGGTATCATCTTGTGGAAATTCATTCCATCAAAACTAGTAGTAGATGTGTAAATGCCCTCTTCCCCACTGTATATCTGTACAGCGATACTGGGGTTGGTATATATAGCTGGGTATGGATCTTGTGGACACAGCCACCATCATTGCAGTTATTGTTGAGTGTATCCCCTACATAGTCGGCTGTAATACTGCAGTTTATGTTAACTGGCTAAGTGTTTGTCAATCACACTTTCTGTGGTTCTACAACACCCCACACTCTCCAAAGGGTAGGGCTGTTCCACCCACACCAGCACACCTATGTTTATTGAGTTGAAGATTTTACTTCATTTGGGAAGGTGACATATACCCTGCCAGTATCATCATCAATGACATTAAACTAGCAGACAGATTATTTCCCAATGTGATGTTGTGCCTATTCTGTCCTGGTGGAATTACATAGGCTAAAATGGGTTCCTTGCAAAAGTACATCCATCCATGTGTACAGTATTTTCTGTGCTTTGCATCAACACCAAAGCCCCTGTGTGTATTATACACAAACATGTGGTATGTACCACCCAGTACACTTACCATTGTCCACTGTAGAAGGGCTGCTGACATCAGCCACCATGCACTCACCTGTATACATCCCTTAGACCTATCAGGCATGTAGCACATGCAGTAACTGTTATACAGACCTGTGATTTGTGTTCAGCTGTACCCAGGATATGGCACAGTCAAGGTGTCACCACAGTGCATACCCCTTGTAGGAAACAACAGGAGACCAACATCCTGCTGACACATAGACACCTACAACACAAATGGAAATCATTATCGAGACCACAATCACTCAGTATTAATAACAGCTATACTGCATCATGGCTGGACAGCTACACATCCTGACATGTGAGCATTAAACTTCTGCTGAAAACATGTTACACAGCATTACATTGGTACACTGTAGTACAGTCACCCTGTGCATCAGAACCATATTAGCCTGTTCCTCCATCGATGTTATGGATGACAGGGATGTGGCACAGGTATCATCATATGCACAGGGTGTGTTGTGGGTTTGCCAGAGACCTAGGCTGAGCCATTTGTTTGACATCATGGGTGTGTGTGTGTGTGTTAGGGGGTTTCATTATTAATTATTAGTTGGGCTGTGCAGATGTGGTGTGTGTAGGTATGGGGTTGCCTTAGCTGTGTTGGTGATGTGTGTGCCTATGCATGCACACAGTTCTCCCATGTGGCTGCCCTATACAGGGTTTTGTTGGACAGCTGCAGATCATGCCTGGCAGGGTGTGCAATTCAGTGTTTCTGGCCATGGACATGAAAACTGTGCCTGCCAGGGGTTCCACGGGCACTACCAGGTGCAAGCCACAATATGGTACTCTCCCCTGATGATGACATATGTCCACTAGATCTGAGTCCCTCTTGGGACCCGCCAGGGCCACGTGCATGTGGCCTGCTATGTTGTGGTGTGGACAGTGCCCCCCCTGCAGTGCTGGGGCTGGTACTGCCACTATGGGAGTGGCTCTGACTTCTTGCATGTCCATGTCGACCTCCACCTGTTGGTGTTACTGGCCTACATCCATGTGGCCGTCGCACTACTCCCACCATATGCTCAAGCACAGACATTCCACGGTCGAGGATTCTCACCATCTCACCCAACCATCTATCCAGGACCTCTGCAAAATAACGGTGGGCACCTGTAAGATCACGGATGTTGTCAATAACAGCAGAATGATAAGCCCTCTGCAGCCTCAGTTTTGTTTGGTGTTTGGTATATATTTTTTAACACAAGTACCAGCATCAGCATGTTGCAAGCAGCTGGGGGTCCTGTGCTCTCTGTTATGCCTGGGTTACTTAATTTTGCTGATATGGTAAGTGAATGAGAGAGAAAATTTGCACAACTGGATCCATGGCATGTGAATAATATTCGTGACTCTGAGGGGCATTATTTGCAACTAGAAAGACTTATGTCTAAGGAAATTGCTTTGTTTTTGAATACCCGCTTCCTCAAGAAGTATGTGAATTTAAACTTAACCCCGAGGGGGTTACGCATTGATCGGTTGCGGGCCACGAATTTCACAGAGGAAGAGAGTGATTTGACTGAGGAGTGGAAACAGGTTTCATTACAGTGTACCCTGACCTGGCTTTGGATTTTAATAAAATGCAACTTGAGGGTGCATGATAAATTAAAGGGGGAGATTCTGCACTTACAGGATGAGGTGGTGGAGGAGTCCTGTTATCGGGTGCAGATGTCTTCAGTAAGTGAGAGTCTCTAAATTAGAGACTGAAATTACCCAATGCAAAATAAATAAACTTTTGCATGAATGAAGGACTATGAGACTGGTATTTTGTTCTCATGGCAACAGGAGTTGTCACAAAGCAGGTCAAAGGTGAGAAATAACAGTGAGAAGCGCCGTAGTGTATCGGCGTCTTCTATGGAGCAGGATGGAACTAAATCTGTTTCTTTTGCTGTATTTTCGGCTTTGGAAGATGAAGATGTGAACCAGGCTGTAACCTCTAATGATTATCGGACTTTTCAGTCAAATCAGACGAATCATGGGAGAGGAGGCAGGAAGAGAAGAAACCGCTTTAAATAATGGACATGTTGTTTCTGGTTGTGAGCACAATGTATAAGTAAAGCATGTTATTAATTTATCTAAGCTCAGCCTTTCTGATGATATGGAAGCTGTATTACTTAAAGGTAGCAAATTTGTACCCACATTTATACCTTTTTGTCGATTTATATTTTGAGTTAAAGGCATTTTGTAGAAAGCTGTTATTATGTTATTCCGTGTTTATTTTGGGGAAAAATGCATGTAGTGAAGTGGCAAACAACATGGGAAATAATGATGAATGTGTAGACATTACTGTATGTGATGACTTAATGAATGTCTCTATGATTATGATTCGGAAACTTTAGAGTTTGAAAATGTTGATGACAGTAATAGTTTACTTTATGCCACTGGGTATGGTAAATTACAGTTACCTAATTTGCCAATTGAGAGTAAATTTGTGCCTATGATAAATGTACCTGCCATTACTTCATTAAAAAAATGTGTATAAGGAAATTTCTATTGCGTTTGGTATGTTCTTGAAGCAGAAGAACTCATACAATTTAACCAAGAATGAGTGGTTGGCTCTAAAAAAATTAAAAAAAAGTTAAAAATGGAATGCATCTTTAAATGTGCAGATAAAGGTGGTAATTGGGTGATTTTGGATAAACAGTTGTACTGTGAAATGATAGCTGATATATTACGTTGTGAAGATGAATATAAGCTTTTATCTAGGAACCCAGTTATGAAATATAATGAAGAACTATTGGGATTGCTGAAAAGGGGAGAACGTTTTTTTTTTTTTACTGTAAAGATGTGAAAAAGTTCCATGTTAAAAAAACAGTTACCCCTATTATGTATGCCTTGCCAAAGGTACATAAAAATTTAGAGAAGCCCCCTAGGAGGCCTGTTATATCAGAGGTGGGCTCTTATTTAAGCAATGTAGGCAGTTTTCTTGACTTTCATTTAAAAAAATATCTATGTAAAGTTTCTGCACATATTTCAAATACACAAGATTTATTAAATGAGTTAGCAAAAATTAAATGGCAAGGTGATTATTATTGGACTACTGTCAATGTCAAATCACTATATACAAATATTAGATTGAGATGGGGAATTGAGGCTATTATGGACATGTTAGGTGAAGGCCCAAAAACAGCTTTTTTGGTTAACCTATTGGAATTCTGTTTAACCTACAATTATTTTTCCTTTGAGAAAAAACATGTTCTTGCAGTTGAAGGGCACAGCTATGGGGGCTTCTTATGCGCCCTCATATGCTATCATATATATGGGATATTTTGAAAGTAAATTTATATATCCTACCTCCTTTTATAGGGATAAGATGGTGCTTTATAAGCGCTTTATTGATGACCTTATCTTTATTTGTAAAGGAGATATTTGTGATTATTTTGGATTTTTTGAGACCCTTAACTACAATGAACATTGTTTGACTTTTTCTTATGAATTTAGTAGAGAAACTAAGAATTTTTTGGATGTGACATTGTATGGGGATGGTGAAGCTATTGGCTTTAAACCATTTAGGAAACTAACCTCACTGAATGTGTTCCTACATGCTACCAGCATGCATCTGGAACATTTGTTAAACTCTTTACCTAGTGCTGAATTCAAAAGAATTTTTGACCATACTAGTGATATGAGTCAGAAAATGGTGGAACTGGATAATGTAGAGAGGATATTAAAAGAGAGAGGTTATGATGAAAAAAGATTATTGAGTTGTAAGCAGGTAATATTAGGGGATGTTACACAAAAATCACAAGGCATGTTGGTTA
The DNA here is from genome assembly GCF_019279795.1 of Protopterus annectens. Taxonomy (NCBI): domain Eukaryota; kingdom Metazoa; phylum Chordata; order Ceratodontiformes; family Protopteridae; genus Protopterus; species Protopterus annectens. Next base: position 484,890,513 of record NC_056730.1, read on the forward strand.
GAAAATATGGAAATTTTGGAGAGAATAGTTTTCTTGTTAATAGAGATGTGGACAGAAAGTTATTTTATGTCACAAAGTTTTCTCCTTTTTCTGATATGCTGGTTAGGATTATTAAAACAATTTGGTACATTATTTCTGAGGATGAAAGTATCGGTCACTTATTCCCCAAACACATCACATTTTCATTTAGCAAAGGAAAACATTTGAAGGGAAGTATTGAATTTTAATCTCATGGTGGGGTCTAACATGAATTTACCTATGGGTACCTTTCCCTGTGGTCATTGCAATATTTGCAATATGGTTAAAAACTTATCAGGAACTTTAATTAATAGGAAATTGTTTGGTTATAGATATTATTTTAACTGTAGATTGACAGGGGTGGTTTATATTTTGGGATGCTCATGCTCTGATATAAAATGGTATATAGGCCAGACAAAATGGATGGTGAAAATTCGAGTTTTGGAACATCTTAGCAGTATAAGAAATAAAAATGAATTGAGTCCTATAGATAACTATTTTCATGAAATGCATGAGGGTTCAGATAGTGGTTTAATTTTCTCAGTTCTTGCAAAACCTTTCTTGCCTAGAGGGGGTGATTATGTTGGTAAGTTACTGGAGTTAGAAACTAGAATGATATTTAAATTTCAGACTCAAGCCTCATGGTTTAAATCAAGAAGTTGGTATTTAAAATATTTACAGGGTCATGTTAGTTTAGTAAAATGCATTTATAGTAATTGGATGATTTTCATATGGTGTTTTTTTAAATGGATTTTGTGTGGATTTATGTATATGAAGTTTTGCATTTTTTATATATAATTCTTTATATGAATGTTGATATATATATTATGTATAATATACTTTTTAAATGAAAAAAGTTTATTTAAAATTGTATTCATTAATAATTAATTAACTAATTGGATCGTGTTGAGTGTCTGCTTGTATTTGGATATTTAAGGCAGCTGAAATTGTACTATTGTGATCCTTGAAGGCGAATTGCCAAGGTGCCAGATCAATGTTGCTGTATTAAAAAAGAAGCTGCTGCTGGTATTTTGGTAGTGTAATTTGTGTTTTTCCTCTGCAGCCTCAGACACTGTCTGGTATACTGTTCCATACATGCCTGCACCTCCATGATTACCCGAAACATGCATCTGGTGACACCAGCTATGGCACTTCTGCCAGGGGCATGATGACCAGCAGCCCTCCTATGAGCACCCCTGTACATCTGCCTGTGTGGTACCTCACCGGGCATCCTGCTATGACTGCTGTGTCCAGACACACATGCCATAGTCACCACACTGTCCTGTCCCATACCACCACCTGCCAACTGTCCCTCATCTATGGCCACCAGTGATGAGGTATGTATAGGCAATGTGACTGTGTGCGGGGATGGGGTGGATAACAGTGGGATGTCAAAAACGATGGCACAGCTTCAGCCCCTGACAACCCTGCCTGTGCCTCAATACACCTATCATCATTGTCAGAGTCTGTATGGACACTAACATCAGTTTGCCTGCAGGAGGGACCCTGATTCACCTCGCCACCTGTGAGGGAAAACAAGAAACGCATTTTAAGACCTGTATGTCATTGCTTAACTGTACACACACACACACACACACACACACACACACACACACACACACACACACACACACACTTACAGGTGGGGTTGCACAAAGATATTACACACAGACTTCTCATTATCCATCTGTCAACATGCATGACATATGGCACTCAACAGCATGCACTGCAGCTATAGTCAATCCCTGTTACTAACATTATACATCTCTGTGATGCATGAGTTGTGTTAGTAGGTGATGCCCCTTCCCCTGGAATACACTGCACCCATGTACACAGTATTGCTGTGCACCTATTCAGCACCCTGGCATGTACTGTGCACCATACCTCAGAGGTGTACATGCCATTGCTGAATGTGCATATGTGTGTCAGTTATGTTTGCTCTGCTGCTCACAGCCCCTATATGTTTGTCCAACACGTACCTGGGATGATATGTGGACAGATGTCAATAGTGAATGCCTGATGTCTGATTTGCAGATCTCATCATCAGCGGTGCATGTATGACCAATAAAATACAATTACACTGACAACCTTCAAACCTTATTGTGGCTATGAGGAGTGTACACACCCGTATTGATATGGAAACCTCTTCCCTGATATGCCATGAGGCCAGAATACTGCATATGTTAATGTTACATGAACCTGATATGTGACATATGACCTGTGCAATCAAATGCAGTATCAAACAAATGTGTTAATTGTGCAGACGCTGATTGAGATGCATACAATATGTGGGTGCATAAGTGTGCACACCCTTAACATGATGGTTTGTTGCACCAACTGTTAAGTGTACTACAGCAGTCACTATTCCTGGAAGGGGTATACTAGCATGGCCCATCTGCACTTGCAAGTATTTGGTCACTCTGCGCTACAAGTGTCCCCCAACTCTGCAGGATTGCAAGGTTAACTCATGTGCACAGCCCTTGGAGGTCACACAGTGACTTCACTATTGCTGTGGAGTCAGGGTTATGTCTGCCACAGTTCATGACCTTAACCGTGTGCAGATACAACCATTCTTAATGAGCTTTGGATGTCTGCTTCAGTTCACTGTTGTGTTTCAGGATGACACCCCTCCCCATCCTCAGCCTTTTTGCAGATGCTTGATGACTATGGGTTACACATGAGTGTCATTTTGCAGTGTCCCAAATTCAGAACACCATGTGCACCAGCCTAGTCCCTGCTAATGAACCGCAAACATACAGGTGTACACCGGCACCAGCAAGGCACAAATGGGGATGGTGGGCCTGGGGTGGAGTGAGGTGTTGCTTGTGCAGCACATGCATCTTAATTGATATTGTCTGTAGGTTTCAAACTTAGTCTTGGTACACCATTACACATTGCAACACATGCCTTTGGGGGACTTTTGATATTATGCATATGCTACATGTAGAGAGCCCTGGCTGATGTTTCCTGTAGAACAACTGTCCCATCTGATTACCCTAACCCATAGGCCACACTTATGCAGAGTCCAGGTGATTGTCAACACAGGTATTGCACAGCCAGTACTTGATAGACATTCCTGCAACTCCCTCAGTCTTGAGGCATGTTGCTAGGCAGCCTCCATGACCAGTTTGCAACACGTGTTGTCATCTGTCTTGGATGGCCATCTGTTTATTTTCTACATTAATGTTGTCCCATACTTCCTCATCACATACATGACTGTCTGCACTGTTTGCCATGGTATATGCAATGGTGAGGTAAGGCTACATGTCCCACTCCTGCATGCTACCTGTTGGGTATAGGATTCATTCCATGGCTTGTAAGACGTGTGCAAGCCACGGCTGCCTCTGTTACAGGTGAGTGGGCAAATGTGATGGACATACATCTTGGACAGCAGAACATTTCTTGGTGTGACATTGAGAACCTGTACTTGCTGGAAGGTGCATAATCATGAAGAGTGAATGCTGTCAGTACCTCAAAAGCTACTTCCACAATATGTTATTTGGAGTGTATGCACACATATGCTTCCAGTGTTTAAGGTATGTATTCCCCATATTTGCTGTCCTAACAAAGGATTCCATATTACACATTCATTGCTCATGTTAGGACCACATTACAGGTTGGAGGGGTTGTGGAATGTGGTATTGTGATATGCCGTTGTGTAGATCTGTAACAGCTGCCATAGTAATAGTGGTATATACACTGTTGTAGCACTGTATAAGGGTGATGTTTCAGACATGTTCCTACTGTAGGCCATTTGTCCCACCATTTTGTTCATCTCTGTGGACACATCTTGCAATGACAGATTGTTAGTTATATTGCAGGACTCTTACATACCCTTCAGATATGCCACCATGATGACCACTGTGATGCAGTGCAGTCACACAGCAACAATAAGTGAACATGTACAGCATGCATTATGGATAGGTGTGTTTAATGTGTGCATGGCAGATACCATGGCCATAACATGGCTTGTGTATTGGCAAACCTGAACAAACAACACCGTACTCACCAGCTACAGGCTGCTGCCCCAGAGGTATACCAGAGGGACCTACATAGTTGTGTGAGAGATGTGATGTCAGTAGCCACACCTGTGGCATTGGTATAAGGTGGGAGTAGCATTTCAGTACATCAACAGTACAAACCCACAATACTACAGATTATGCACATCTGTTCATTACTACAATGCAGCAACAAACTATATATATTTTATCTCACATATGTATGATTACACTCTACAGGTGCAGATGGATAAGCAACAGTGGTCTACTGATGTGCCCTGGGGCCTTACCTGAATGCTCCTCATCCATTGTGTGGGTAGCACCCAACTCCACTATGCTATCCACTGGGTCTTGTCTTTGCTGACGGGCGGGTGTGCCAAGGCTGGCGAGGAGCTCCTCGGCATGTGTCAGGGGGGCTGGATGGCATGACCCCCCCCCCATGTGGCTAGCTAGTCCCTCCTAACTGCAGCAGTACACTAACGGGAGTGGTGGATGAGATCAGTGCACCAATGTCAGACCTGCTCATAACTGCGGTTATGCAGGCCGACATTTACCCTGTGGACGAGCTTGTTCCACATGGTGGTCCTTTCCTGCAGATCATGGGTTGCATGGCCAAACAGGGTGTGTTAGTGCTGCACCAGGTAGTTTATCATTTTCCCTGGGGGAATTAACTGGCAAATGCTCTCTAGACATGGTGCTTGAAAGACATAAAGAGGAAAAAAGGTCTAAGGACCTCATACTGCAAGGATATAATAGTTGTTAATTGACATCTCTGTCCCCCCCCGACCATATCGGCAACAATAAGTTGAACACACAACTAAATGGGTATGTTTACAGCAAACCTACTGTTGGGGAATATATTGTATTGTACGACAAATTGTGCATTGTATTTCTAGTCATGTTCCATGTTGAAACACTATCATTGGCAGCCTATTGCTAACAGTGTCACCTGCATGCCATTGTAAGGGCCACTATGATTCCATATATGCATGTGTTCTGTTTGCTATGTGACTGCTCCAAATCTGGTGTTTTGTGTTAATGGGGATATCTATGCATGCTGTTAGACATAATCCTGGATTGTGTGGACTATTACTACCCACATATGTTCTATAACTGTGACATAATAGCATGTTTTGGAAGCCTGTTCCCAGCAGAACCACCTGTCCCACCTCATCTGGCCATGTTAGCAGGCCACAGCACATCTGGGAACCACCCCAGAACCTTATCATCTACTGGTCCTACACTACCTTCAGGTGGTATCACCTCAGGAGATGGTGTTCGTTCCACCCCTGGGAGCACACACAGACAGGATCCTGAGACCTGAAGTCAGGTCCAGGGTCTGGTACATAGGGAGCTCCGCAGAGACGTGGGGATGTGCAAAACCACATTGAGGCCCTCAGTACACAATTACAGGGTCCGCATGCTCCTCCTGCTAAGCCCCCAGCTCAGGCACCTTCAGAGCTGTTTAGGTGCAGTTGTGACTGCCCATGGGTGGGGACCTTGGTCCCACTGTTTCCATTTGGGGGCTCATGGGCTTCCACTTTCCAAACACCACACCACATCCAAGGTGTTTACCCACCACATGTCATACACAGCCCCTGTACGCTGTCTTCTCTGTCTTCCAACCCAATCTACCTCCCCAAATATACCTACTATCCTTCCCCAACATACCAATCTCACCTTCACAAACAAGGGCAATGTGTTCCCAACATAGATTTCACACCAGACACAACTGTCCATTTTGCACCCACATACTACTGTGTATATTTATGTCGATAGATATGTGTGATGTTTTCTTACACATATCGTGCAGCACTGTCATTCAACAGTAGGGGAAATGTGTATATATATATATATATATATATATATATATATATATATATATATATATACATACATATATATATATATATATATATATATATATATATATATATATATATATATACATATATATATATATATATACATACATATATATATATATATATATATATATATATATATGTATGTATGTGTGTGTGTGTGTGTAGACATACACACACATAGATGTATATATATATATATATATATATATATATATATAGTGTGTGTGTGTGTGTCTGTATATCTGTAGACATACATGTATATATATATATATATATATATATATATATATATATATATATATATATATATATATGGAGAGCAGTCAGACATCAGGTCCACACTCTCTAATGCTCCTTCCTCCCCAGCTGCACTGTTCTGGCTTGCTACAAAACAGAAAAATGTCACATGTGGACGCAGCCTAACATTAGGGGGGTATATATAGGAACAGAATGCAGGTAAGCCTTTTACAAACTTATGACATTTGTGCATGATACATTTCATGTTAACATGACTGTCCTGCAGGTGGTGGGGTCTGAAACTCATGTGTCTATCATAACTTCATAACTTCCACCGCCAGCTATTTGCCACACTAATATACATGTCTTGAGGTACAGAACACACACTATGATGGCTTATATCTTGTCATTCAGTGCTGATCTGCACAGTTGACAGGTATGGCCCACTGCCCACAGGGCCAGATGCTATGTCCATAGGTTGCAGCATGGATTATGTAGGTGATGTTCATGATCAGGTGATGGCCTCTGCACCAATTAGTGTTCACCACTTGCTAATTGCATGCAGCCAGCTGTGTAGTAGTTCCAATTACCACTGTCATGGCAACCCACTGCTATAAATTACTACATCATGTGGGTGTTGTCCCTTTAACTTTCCTGTATGGAAGACATCTTTCCTGTGTGTGGGAAGCAGTGTTACAGACAGCAGGTAGCAATACCTCTTACAACAGGACTTGCAAACACAAACCAACTAAATCTTTGTATAAGGTTCCAGACCTACAGACAGTGTGAGTATTGTAGTTATATACATTGTATACCACTAGTTTTACAATGTTTGTGTGTACATTCTAGTTTTGGATGGAATGCAGTCTGTCTGCATAGCTCTCAACTGTGGGCCTACCCACATGATGGCAGGAGGATTGGTGGTTATGTTTCGTCTGTTAACCACACAGGTCTTGTCTCTCATATATCAGTGGCATTCTCTCTGTTGAGTGCTATCAGTACATGGCTACTTCCATTTATACTTCTGACTTCCTATTCTTGAGTAATGGTATGTTGCAACCATTCCTGTAACACGAGAAACTTTCACAGTGTGTAATAGCAATATTGCAAATATGGCCCTGTGTTCCAGCCTCTGTCCACCACCTATATACCAGGCTTTGTCCATATGTCATGCAGTAAGAGGTTAAGTAGTGGCCTATCATTATGTAGTGCTGGCATTCCTGCTATCACTACAGTGATGTTGTGGACTCCCACACATATTGTGGGGTAGGGTCCCTATATATAAGAGCTGCAGCTGGACAAAACATGTGTGACCTTGTACAGTCCAGAGGTCAGTGTATGTAACACTGTTATATTCCCTTGTAAGTCTTTCTATGTGGGAGGGGTATGCACCGTTTTAACCTAGGCTGTTACAACATGTGAGAGATATCAGTAGTAAGACACATGAAGGTATATGGCTGTACATTTTCAAACATTTCACCATGGGAACAGTGGTGGGCTAGTGCTTACTGTCTTACAGGCAGTTCTGTTTGTCAGTGTGATAGTGATATTTTAAGTTAAGCATTGTTATGTAACAAATACATTTTCATTATGACAACGCAATTCTTTTCCCCCTAGGGGTTGAGTACAGAGTATAATTGGAGGCTACTGAACTACATCTGTAATTAATTAGTGTTGATTGATTCATATCTTCCAGGTAAGTGTTTTTTTACTGTTGTACTACTTGAAGGTCTTGGCCTGGACAGCAACATATGTTATGCTTTCAGATTACTGTAGGAAATGTTTTGTTTGAGAGTTGCCTTACTCTGTTATTATGTATTTCAAACACCTTACTGCTATATGAAATGGCATATACAACTGAAATAGTACACAAATATGTATGCAAACGTGTGTGTGGTGTCATATCCTTTGACTTGTCTCTGGGTGTATGTCTCATGCAATAATTGCCTTTTGTATGAAATAATCAAACACTGGCCATTTTAAAAGGTGGCAGCTGTAGGAATACTGGCTGGTCAATATGCTGTGCCCCCTCTAAATTTATATCTTCTTATACATATCTATAAGTAATAATATGTGTATAGGTGTATGCATGTGTATATATATATATATATATATATATATATATATATATATATGTGTATGTATATATGTGTATGTATATATATATATATATATATATATATATATATATATATATATATATATGTTTGTTTCTTTCGTCTTTTTCCGGTTAGGGGTCGCTACAGCGGAACTCCGGTCTGCTAATGATTGGTAGTGGATTTTTACGTACCGGGTTACCAGCCCTGACGCACAACCTTCAATGAAGGCATGCCCCATTCACGTATGCCTCCACACAGAAGATGCTCTAGCTGAGAATCGAATGGGACAACGTCTTGCTATGAGGTGACAACAACGCTACCACAGCACCACCACTGCAGTGCTATATATATATATATATGTATATATATATATATATATATATATATATATATATATATGTGTGTGTGTGTGTGTGTGTGTGTGTGTGTATGTATCATTGGAATGTTTACTGCTTCCACATTGTACATTCCCTATGGTACACAGACTGTTCTGCATGATATGTTATTGATATCATCTTGACATCATACAGCTGAGATGGATTACTGTTAACTTGTTGTGGCTATGTTGTGTATGGTCCTGGGTATGAGACTTGCAAGCATTGGTTATTGTGTTGCAAGGCAGATCTGTTCAGCTGTGGAGGAGGGGATGATATCAATAATTACAAGAGGTACTTATTTTGGGCCCCTTCACCTCCATTAACAGTGCCTTTGGTCATATATTTTTGTGTGCGTTTTTCTCTCTCTCTCTCTCTCTCTCTATATATATATATATATATATATATATATATACACACACACACATATATATATATATATATATATATATATATATATATATATATTGATATATATATAAATATATATGTAAACATTTCCTCTACTGTTGAATGACTGTGCTGGATGATATGCTTGAGAAAACATCCAATTTATTTACATCTGAAATGGCTTAGTGGTAAATCACTTTGGCTATAGTATGCAGGGTCCTCGGTTTGGGACTTGCAAGGGCTGATTATTTTATTGCTGGCTATAACAGGGGCTGTTTGAAGACAGGGTGATTAAGGCACTTTAAAGCAGTTGTAAGTGGGTTTGCGCAGAGCTAAGCGATGCTTAAGTGAGCTTAGCTTAGGTTACACCTGCTTATGGCTGCTTAAACCCATGCTAATTTCAAATAAAGGAAAGAAAAAAGGGAGATAGAAAGTGGTGAAATTGGGGCAAGCACGGGGACAAACAAGAGGAGAAACAAGTAGGGATGTGCAGGACAGGTGCAGGAAAGGACCATAGCTCTGTATTTCTTTGGCAGCAACAGCTGCTTTCAATGTGGGCAATTTAGAATTTCTAGCCTCACACCCTATTGGGAGGTGTGGTGGCATCATACAATATGGATGATTTGTAGGGTTAGATTGTGTGATGGGTACATGTCTATGGGTGAAATGCAGAACTTTGTATGGGACATGATTTCTTTGTGGGACAGATGCCCTTTTTTAAGGTGGGAGTGGAATGTTAAGGAAGGATTATTGATAAGTGTGGTGAGGGAGGTTTGGTAGGAGAGGATGCATTTGCAGACAGACAAGACAGCATACAGGGGTGGTGTATGACACATGGGGAGGTAAACACCTTCACAGGGAGGGTGGTTGGGAATCCGAGGCTCATGAGCCCCCCAGATGGCAGTAGTGGCACTGATGTCCCCACCCAATGGGAGTCACCACTACTCCTTCACAGCCCATAGGTGGCTGTGCTGGGGGCTGGGCTGGAGGGGCCACCTGCCCCTCTAGCTGTGACAGCCTGCCCTCCACCTGGCACAGGGGATCATCCAGCTCCACCATGCCACAGACCTTGTCCCAGGTAACAACATCCTCACTGTGCCCACTTGCAGGAGGGGGCAAGCCCTTTCCCTTGTAGTGGTTCCACCCGAGGGTGGTGCAGGACCAGCAGATGAGGGAGGTCTGTTTTGGGTCCCAGACATGCTGGGACCCAATGCCTCAGCCAGATGGGGTGGGAGAGGCAGTTCCACTGGGATCTGCTTTCCCATATGTGCTATGGTGTGGAAATTAGCAATGATTACTGGTTAGTCATGCACACCACATTACAACATTTGTCAAAATAACATGCATGGATATTCACATTTGCCCAAAACAGTGCAATTATAACAGTGCCCTAGCAAACAGAACCCATGCATACATGGAATGGCATTCAGAGTTGCAATAGCATGCCAGTTAGTGGTATGTCAGGCAGGCAATAAAATGATTATTCAACAGGGAATATTAGTATGCACACAGTTTAAACAATGATAAACCAAATGGAACAACAGTCCCAACAGTAGAGGTTTGTTTAGGAACATACCCATGTTGGTTTCAGTGTGATAGTTGGATCATTTGAGTGGTGGGGGAAGGGAACAGATTCAATTGACAACTGCTATCAAGTATATTTATCAGTACACTGCTATTCACTACTCTACATTCTGACCACACTTATACTGTACCTGGGCCATGGGGCTGCTACAGCACACCAACAGCTGTAGATATAAACAGAGAAAGTATACCGTTATTTTAGTTATACACATCCTACCTGTTTCTATACCAATTTCTTTACCTGTGGGCCTGTGCAGATGAATTGTGTGCACATTACATTGCTGCTTCTACACATATTTCAGATTCACATATTAGTTGCTGGCCCTGGAGTATGTGTTGTGCCTTTCACATACATCTACTGTGACATTCTCTGTGTGCAGGATTCTTGCCAACTGGGGAAACTATCCATGACAGCATGACACTTGGGGGCTTGTCTGGGCCAGACTGCAGAGTGTGGATGTCTAGCTTGCATCTATTTGTAGGACTGGGGCTGATCAACACAACAGTTGTACACCTTTCATAGTTATACACATCATACTAGTATTTCTATTCAGATTTCTTTACCTGTGTGGAAAATGTATGAGTTGCAGTACATTATTTTTTCTATTTAGATTGCAGTTTACAACTGTAGAACCAGATTGAGATGTTAGTGCCAGTCCCCGGATTCGAACCATGGTGTGTGTGCAAAATTGAACTTCAGGCCTAGTCCTTATCAGACTGAGCTACTGGGAAGATATTGTGTGTTGCTTGCGACATTTCTATCTGGTACATATTTTTGTGCACTGTACTTCTGTTATGACATGTTGCATTATTTGTTTCCCATTTTCAGTACAAATTATGCATACACAACATACATTGGTGTCACTGTTTGTGAAACATGTGCAGATTAGCTGGATTGCACATTTGACTGTTTACAGCTATACATACTGCAATTCTAGAGTAAGCATCACCAGGACTCATCTCTTATCTACTGTTCTCTATGCTTCTCCCATCTTTACAAACCTTAACAAAACTGACCTTACAAAACTTGAATCAGCATACAATAAAATAGCCAAGTTCGCCACTAGTTCCCCATATAGGTCCCACCACTGCTCTGCCCTACAACAAATAAATTGGCTAGAATTCCCACAACAACTAACCTATACCCAGCTTGTCTTTACTCACCAACTAATATACCAGCCAAACAGAACCCCAGCCCTACAACAATTACTCCGACCATATACCAACACTCGGCAACTCTGATTCTCACACAAAACACTCCTCCAAGTATCCAAAAGCAACAACAAAGCCGGGGACGCCCTCTACTCCCTCTACTCCCTCTACTCCCACTACATTTCTAAACTTTGGAACTCAATCCCTCAACACATCCTAAATGCTACCAACCTACACCAATTCAAAACTATGCTCAAAGACCACCTCACGAACAACTGGCTCTCCTCCTGCACCAAGCCAGGCTAATACCACATAAGCCCACATCAAATTTCATCCCCTAAATTTTATAGTATCCATGTATACCTCACTCCTACTTGTTAACACCACCTATCAGCTACCTACAATAAGAGTATAATTTGATAATTTTTTTTTGTAAGGGTATACATATGTACATGTATTAAAGTATATTCAAATGATCAACTAAAGATAGACCCCCGCCCTCATTGTATTTTCTTTATTGTCTCTGGATATTTCTGTTAAATTCTACATAAAACCGACACTGTACCTGTCAATGTTGTTCTTGTTGTATTGGAGCTTTTCTCCCCGGGCCTCCACTGAAAATGGGCTCACACCCAGACAGACTATCCCGGTCAACAAATGTAAAATAAATAAGTAAAATAAAAATAAAATTTAGATTCCTGAGTACACAGTGTAGGTTTTAAGTTTGCACCTGTTAGCCTTGTACATTTTTCAGTACATTCACAGCTACATACAGCTGAAATTGAAGGTTAACACAGGACAATGCTGGCAGACAAACAAGTAAAACACATTCTGATGGAAATATGTACTGTTACTTTTTTTCAGTTATTTGACATGCCCATTCTAAAGTATGCAGACAAGCAGTGCTAAATCAGTTCACCTCAGTTAATGCATTCTGCAAGACATACACATTTCTATTTTTCAGGTACAAGTGAGATGACACACACCAGTGTTTGGGATCACCTTTATTAATTCTGACATACATATCTGTGTACAACTCAGAAATCCATAATTACTATTCCTGCATGATCTGCGAAGGGGAATGTTTTCATTTCTAACTGTTACAGTAGCCCTAACATGACACTTTCTTGGCAGATTCACTTAGACACACTCATACATATTCTAATATTCCTCTCCTGCATATTGTACCTTGTTTGCTACTGATATCTGTATTACACAGCAGCTGGGAATACTCCATTGTAATACTGGCAGCCCGACACAGGCATTTATTTTATTTATTTATTTATTTAAATTTGTTGACCGGGAGTGTCCGACTGGACGTAGGTCCATTTTCAGCGGAGGCCCGGGGAGAAAAGCTCCACAGTAAAATAGACAGACAGTAGTTACATTGGATTACATAGCGATTAACAATTTAACATAGCAATTACTTACAACATATTTACAGATGAAGAACATAGTACATCAGAAGACAACTAGAATCTTTATCTGTGAAGTACATAACAGACATTAACAAATGTTACAATGAGAAGTTCCTGCTGTATAATAAGTACTAGACTTATGAGCATCTGAGCTTGCTATAATCAAGGTAGTTAGTGGAGTGGAGAGAAAGGTAGTGGTTGGATGGGGTGGATGATATTAGAGTGGGAGTTGCAAGGGCATAGCCAGCATGTTTTTAGGTGCACTTTTAATAAAGTTTTGAAGTGGGTGCATGATGGTACGGAGGTAATTGTGGGTGGGAGTGAGTTCCAGAATTTGGCAATGGCGCAAGGGAATAGTGTTTCTCCAGCAGAGTTATTGGCTTTAGTGATCTGCAAGTGATTTTTATTGCTGGATCTTAGTGGTCTGGTGGTGTGATAGGGTTGGAGTAGATTCTGGAGGGATGGGACATTTAGTAGATGGTTTACTAGTTTGTGGGCGAGTGAGAGTTGATACCACTGAAGGAGGTGAGGGAGTTCAAGCCAGCCCAGTTCAGCAAGTGAGTGACAGTGGTGACTATGGTAGGATGCCCCTGTGGCGAATTTGGTGATTTTGTTGTAGCAGGTCTCTAGCTTGTTTAGATCGCATTGCCTTAGGTTGGTATATATTGGAGAGGCATAAAGCAGGGTGGAGATAAGGTGGGAATTTGCTACTGAAATCTTTGCTGCTTTGGTGAGAAATTGCTTATTTCTGTATAACACTCCTAGTTTTTTGTGGACTTTTTTATGGTCATGGATATGTGAATGTGAAATTTTAGTTTATTGTCTATTTCCACTCCTAGCAATTTGGTGTGTTCAGTTGGGTATATAGTGGTGTTGTCTTTTACTGTGATGTTAAAGTGAGAGTTGTTTTGAGTATGTTTGGTGGGTTGGAAGATGAGTAGTTTAGTTTTGTTTGGGTTGAATATTAATTGGGCATCGGATAACCATGTTTCAACAGAGGAAAAGGTTTCCTGTGTGACTTTTTGCAGTTTGGGTAGGGACTGGGCTGAGCAGATGATGGTCGAGTCATCTGCATATTGTATGAGTGTGCCATGTTTGGTGGCAGAGGCTAGATTATTGGTGTAAACTGAGAAGAGTAGGGGTCCAAGGATGGATCCTTGGGAACCCCTATGGAGACAGGTAGTTGGGGAGATATGTCATTCTGCCATACAACGGATTGTTGGTGGTCAGACAGGTAACTCTGAAACCAGTTGGTGACTGATTGTGAGAAGGATAGGTTATTGAGGACAGAGATAAATTGTTTGTGTGGGACCATGTCAAATGCTTTAGATAGGTCTAGAAAAGTAGCAGAGGAGAGATAGCCATTGTTTTTATGCTGAAGGATAGTGTTAATAAAGGAGAGTAAGGCAGGGGTGGTGCTATGGTTTGGTCGGAAACCATGCTGAGTACTGGAAAGGAGGTTGTTAGTAAGTAGGTAGTCTGAGACCTGAGAGTGTATGCATCTCTTTATTTATTCCTGATTTTTACAGTACAATTATATATACAGGCAGAACTGCCATTACTATAATTTTGATTTCTTACTGCTAATAGTACAGGGTATTCTGTACTTACCATAATGCCGATGCAGCTGGGCCAGTCGCTGAGCATTAGCCTCAACATTCTGGGACCTCTCCGCAGCAGCTGAAATGGGAGACATCACACATTAATTACATCTGCACAGTCACAAGTTGAACATTTGCCATACTTAGAGATACATAAGACTGCATACTTACAGACAGGTGGGACATCCTGTGCTTGAGCTTCTTGGATCTACTGGTCCAGGAGTGCATCCCTCCTCTGCTTCAAGTCATTATGGTGGTGACGTACTTGCTCATCGGTCCGGGGTATGCCAGTGGCACTGGTGAGATCACAAGCAAGCTGGTCCCAGGCCTCTGCTTTGTATTGTGAGTGGCCCTGCAGCATCCTGCCATCATGTTTTGTAACTAGGAGCCCAACCATGACTCTGGACTCCTGGATGCCCTACTGTTGTGCTCAGAAGTGAACACCTTCACCAACGCCAGATACTTTTGTCCTGTTGTCAGCAATCCCAAATGGTTATGGCTGTATTCCTGACTGTGTGGTTTAAATAGGGCAGTTTTCCTGCACTTTTTTTGTGATTGGCCAGTTTTAATATGCTGAATTATGCTTAGCTCTGTGCAACTCCACATAGCAATGCTTACACCAGCTAAGCAGAGCTGAATGCAGGTAGGCAATGCTTACACTAGCAAAGTATTGCTTAAATCTATTTTTTCATTGAATTTATCAATTATTTTTTATATTTATATTTTACATATTCCCATCCCTACTGTGCTATACACGAGCCATATAATTGACATCTATCATTCAAATTCCTTAAAAGTTTATTAAATAATTTGGCAGGGGGGATTTAAGCAGAGCATGTTCTACATGCTATACCACGGCAGTACCACTACTCTACAGCAGCTTGATGATGTTTTCTATCACAGTAGCAGTTGTCTATCATTTTCAGGATTTCAGCCAGGCTAAGCATAGCGGTGCGCCGCACAAACAAGCTGCGCACCACTTAAACTTCGGATTTATTTGATGAAAAAAATATTAAATTTTTAAAATTTCTATTCCTTTCTTCTTGCCCTACTGCTTCCATGCATGTAGGGCAAGAATGCATACATTTGGGGGTGTGCACTTGACATCTGCTGCTTTCTAGGTGTTCATGTTTTTTTTCTTTTTCAGGGTCCGCTGGCACTGAAAGGTTGCTATTTACATTTCAGTGTCTGCGGACACTCATTTACTATATAATATTAGAGCCAGGCTCTAATATTATATAGATTGACACTCATCTGTATCAGAAAGTGCCGTACGGCACTTTCTGAGCGAAGGCAGCATGTTTCATGTGCAGGTAATGCTGACACATGGCCCCTGTGCTCGCTCCTGGTTTATGTCCATTCAGAGTAGATAGCAGTGCGACTTCATGCATATCCAAGACATGCAGCTATCCTAAATGGACATGAACCACTCCGTGCAAGAATAGCCCTATTTTTGCATGGAGCTTCGTGAATCCTGGCCTATAGATATATATGTATATATATATATATATATATATATATATATATATATATATATATATATATAGATATATATATATATAGAGAGAGAGAGAGAGATCTGTAGTTATATATCTATATATTTATATATCTATAGCTATATATATATATATATATATATATATATATATATATATACAGATAGATCACTCTTTACAGTAAACTCAGAGACAATCCATTAAAGAATTTTGAATGTAAAAGAAATTTGCTGAATGTGCTCTATTCTTGCCACAAATATTTTACTGTTACAGAACCTTTCTATTTTGTATTTCTATAACTACAACTTAATTGTTTTCTCTACACGGTATGTATGTAGAATTCTGTAATGTAGTATTGAATCATGTTTAACCTGCTACTTATTTTTTCTTTTTATGTATAACGTAACTGTGTTTTGTCTCTATGTGGAGCTTTTCTCCCCGGGCCTCTGCTGAAAATGGAAATATATCCAGTCAGACCAGCCCAATAAACAAATGCAAAATAAATTAAATAAAATAAAAATAAATAAACTATGGATATCTCCATAACACATGTATCATTAAAATATATCTGCGTGGACTCACAGATTCTGATGGAAATCTGCAAATTTTCTAATTAAAAAAAAGGCAAAGTGTAATCACGGCCACATCACCACAGCTAATATTTGCTATCAATGGGTTCAGGTTTGGTGTGGGGAACATGAGTCATGCACACACCCAAGGAAAGTGGGAGATAGAGAAGCAGATGTGCGGTATGGATGAAGAAGTGACACACAAGAGGGATGCTGGAATAGGAAAATTTGAGGAAAATAAGAGGGGATGGGCAATTTTTTTGGTGGGATTAGGCCCCACTTTTGTATTAGGAAAAGAAGGAAAGGTAAATGTAGGGGAAGAGGAGAAGGTCATCACAGCATATATACCCTTAGAATAAACAGTACAACACAAGACAGACAAAGATTGGAAAAAACAGTAAGAAAAGCTAAGTTACACAGACAACACAGTGCACAACATGGGCAGTGGAAAGTTGTCAATCAGGGTGGGGATGCATACCAGCCATGGTGAAATACAGGAAAAAGCTGTCTACCTATGCACTCTCACATTATGACATGTCACAAAATCTGCAGTAGTCATACTTGGATGTGCTAGTGGTAGATGTGTGCTCAGGGTAATAAATTTGCATCATAGCACACATTGGATAAATAAATAATAAATATATATATATATATATATATATATATATATATATATATATATATATATATATATATATACACAATTAGTCCATCAGCAGTGCAGGTGTAAGTCAGGCATGTAGGTCTAAAAATGGTAGATAACTCCACCAGAGGACAGAACCAAACCTATGACCATGCATGTGGAAGCTAAATAACCAAAAACAATGCTAAACAGAAGTACTGCATAACAGCAACAAATGCTGCTCCATACTCAATATATGTACACAGTCCAAACAAATGTGTAATGGAATGTGTATATGCTGCACAAATATGCCATGTCAAAGGCAACACACAGGTATAGATGTGTATGTATGTCTGTCAGTGGCAAAAATGGAAGGTACATGAAATCAGTGTCGATATACATACATACACCAATGATGTACTAATATGTTCAAAAATGTAACAGTACAGCATAATAAATAAAGCAGGTTGTGCACATGGATATGAAAAAAAAAACTACACTGATTAACACACAAACATAATAAGAATAAGGACGCATTGCAAACATTAGCCAACAACTTGTGTGCACATGTCCTGCAGTAATGCTCATACATGTGGCACATATTCACTTTATCAAATTAATACATGTCAATGGTCAATAGTTTTAACAAAGGCAAACATACCTGCAAAAAATAATAGCGAAATATGAAGGTGGGAGGAAGGTGGACAACCTAGACCTATATCAGGGTAAATCAAGACAAGGTAAGTTGACACTGTAAATGTATATGAACAGCACACAGGGTCCTGTGGAAGCCACACAGACATACATTTAACCAAATGGGAAAATGTATGACAAGTGGCCAAATGAATTGCTGATGTCCACAGAACTGGACATGTATAAAACATACTACACTATTCAGTTAGTCTGTACCTTTACTCAGTGAAAACAAGGAGTCAGTTCTGCTGTTAACAACATTCATTTAATCTGCATACAAAGTAGACATCTAGTTTAACAATGAAAGATATACACAAATAACAAAACTGTACTTCAGCTTACAGCATCAGATCTGTAAGGATAGGAAAATCAAAGTCTCTCATACAAAAGAAAACATCTCAATCTTTATAGTGTATTTTCTGCCTTTATCAGCAGTTTAGAGAATTAATAAGTCTTTCTTTTGAAACTGGTCTGCTGACAGTTTACTTTTCATATTTCAAACATTCTGTTTCTGAAGGATAACTCCTCTGCTTTGCTCTTATCTTGCTTGTCCTGTTGACGAGACACAGCTGCATACAAGAGTTCATCTTGACCTGCTTGTAGATAGAGAATTTCACAAAATGCATAGTTTATAAATGATAAAATATTTTACTTCTGACTCCTAATAACAATGAATGCCAAGCTATATCTTTTTGCCAAGAGTTCACTCTACAAACTGAATAGCAGAATATTTATTTTACATTTTCAGAATAAATCCACTGAAATCCATTTTTAACCTGTTCATTACTCTCACAATTCCCTCTTTTCAATTAAAAAGCAAAACATGACTGTCCATTTTCGACTTTAGTTGTACACATTGAAACCTTTTCCAATTTATCTAGGTTAACCAACATGATTTGTTGGATTATATAAGTTTTTCGCAAATGGCAACTTAGATAGCAATTCCGTATAGTTAATATGACTATAATGCCTAACACTACTAATACAGGATGTATCAACCAACTTAACATTTTTTTCCTGATTTTGACGAACCAGTAAAGAGTTCTCACCAATTGTGAGTAATATCTCTTTTTTTGGTCTTTTTAGCCACGCTAAGTAATTTATCTTTTGCAGTAATGCTTAATGCTTCATAATATAGAATACTTTTATTTCTTTTTTCCAAATACTCTCTGAGAATCTTAATATTTTTCATTATGTTTTTTAAATTATCCAAAGATGCAGATATATTTGAAAGCTGTATTAAGTCATAATTCCAATTCTTGGAAGTATTTACTTCTATGGTTTCAGTAAACACATAACTCTGATTATTCCATTTAAGGAAATCAATATGTGATAAATATCCTACAAAAGGTAATTTTATATTATGACCTACATCTTGATCTGTAACCAGACAAATATGCTGAGGAGCCACTTCTATAAATATTTGAAAAGAAGAAGGCATAATGGTCCATTTGCATAACTTAACAGAATGCTGCAATAAGCAAGGTTCATAGACAGGCGAATGCTGTCCATAAATTAATCCATTTTGAGTCTGTGTACAATACTCAGTTTTATGTGTTTTTCCCTCATATCTATATGATTAGCTTCAAACTATGGCAACCAATACTCATACCCTTTTGGTACGAGAAATATTATAGGTAATACCATAAACTGAGACATAACAATGGTATCAGTAACATTATAATGTTAGAATTGCCCTATACAATACTGTAGAGTACAATATGTTACTTCAGTAAATAGTTTAATCCAATCTGTATCAGGTATCCATTTGTTAAACAGTTGTCGCCAAACATTTTTATTTTGTAACATTAGTTCAATTTGTACATTTTTTTGAATTTCCACATACAAAGATTGCATAGTGCATTTTGTCCAATTTACAAAAATTGTCATATTACCATCAAATTTCAACTGCTGTAGCTGCATAGCATCATAATTGTCTAAATATTGCTGCTGATAATTTATATTGTGCAGATGTGTTTTCCATATCTCTGGATTTCAAGATGCTTGTAAATGTACAATCTGAGAAATATCTTTCCCCACTACTTTTAAACGATTAGAGTTTTAATGTCAGCTGCATTAATAACTCTGGGCCTCCTAGCAGAGTATCATACCAAGTGCTTTTGTATTGGCATTTGCCTGTGTCTGGGAATGTAATGTTAAAATGTACTATAACCTTTTGATACTGTTTGCCTACCTTTTTACAGGTAGAAGGGATTTTAACCAAATGGTCTCTATGAACAGACGTAGGTTTACCTGTTAATAATTATTAGAAGATACCTGTACCCACCTTTAGGTGGGGGTAATGGACCTGCAAAGTCAATTTGGATAGCATACTAAGGTCCATCTGCTGGACTTACCATTAGTAACTGTGGCTTTTTCAATTGAGAATCAACCTGCAAACATATTAAGCATTCAGCATGCACTAAATTGCAGATTTTCTTTAACTGTGGATTCCAGTACTTGTTCTTTACATTGGGTGATAACTTTTGTGTACCCAAATGTCCCAATACCTGATGATTAAATTTCACTAACTGTCATGCCTGTTGGTACGTTATATAAGGAAGACTAGAACCGTCTTCAAAATATTTTGCATAATATTGTCCTGGACTTTCTCCTACAAGACTAAATTTTTCTAACTCTTTTTTGCAGTCCAAACTTAGTTTGGATCTGCAGCAAATCATGCTGCAAATTCTGTGCTGAAAATGTCTGTATGGCATGTACTGCAGTGGCTTTATCTGGTACACCAGAAAGGTGTTCTGCAGGATACAATTGCAGTCCTTCCTTGGCTGCCTTTTTTGCCATTTGATCAGCATAATTATTTAACTGAAAATTTTGATTTGTAGCTTTATGATGAGCTTTTACCTTTAAGATACTTTAGCAACCCAGAAGGGACTGACTTCAAACTAAATTCCAAATAGTCTGTAACACAGAGGCATGCTTGAGTGGTTTGCCCATATTATCAACAAACCCTCTCTTTGTCCATGTAGACATATGCAGCCGCAGAGAATTAACTACGTATGCACTGTCTGAAAAAATATTGACAGGTGGAAAATGCTGTAACACATAAATAGCTGCTTTTAGTGGGCTGAGCAGATATGTGTCCTGGTAACTGAATCAGAGTTGGCTGTCCCATAGAAGGGTTTTCTGGTACTACTGCAATTCCAGTTCAATATTGTCCATTGTCCCAAAATCGAGCACCATCAACAAAGATGGATTGGCTGTCTTCCTGAAAATCAGGAGACAGAATAGGCTTTTCTGGATTTGAAATGTGCCTAATGCATTTGTGTCATTTTCCTTCATATCCCATGAAGTTAGATAAGTATTATACCATGATCCCCCCAAAACGTGCACGCTGATTGGCCAGCGTGCCCATTGTAAATCGAGTTATACTAATGGAAAAAGGTCCGGTCGCCCGGACTTTTTTCCATTAGTATAACTGCTTTAAACACTGTTCGCTATGTTAAATGGGTTTAACATGGCGAGACAGCTTTAAAATAAGCAACGGAGATCTCCGTTGCTTATTTTAAAGCTGTCTCGCCATGTTAAACCCATTTAACATAGCGAGGCAGTGTTGTTAAACAACGGAGAAAGAAGATCTCCGTTGCTTTTAGTCTCGCTATGTTAAATGAGTTTAACATGGCGAGACAGTTTAAAATAAGCAACGGACATCTCGCTGTTATTTTAACTGTCTCGCTATGTTAAACTCATTTAACATAGCGACACTAAAAGCAACGGAGATCTTGCTTTCTCCGTTGCTCAACTCTGATGTACTGCGCAGGCGCCGCAGTACATCAGAGCTGCCGCGATGCCAGACATCTGCAGAAGGGCAGCAAACAGGCATTATACTATGCCATTATTTAAGAAAAGTAATAGTTTCTTTTCTTAAATAATGTCATGGTATAATAGCAATAACCCACTTCTGGGTGTGGGTAATGCTAATTACCACGGTTGGCTTTGTTTGGTTCCTCGGGCTTCGCCCTCGGGACCAAACCACGCCAACCGTGGGTAAATTTAGCATTACCCACACCCAGGTGTGGGTTATTGCTATAATACTTATCTCCTATCTTTATTGTAACTTGCTTGACACTAAATAATGCCAATCATTTTGCAAACACTGCTTGACTGATGTCATCAATCAGTTTATTTAACTGAGTCTCATTTACCAAAGCCTGTATGGCATCATGTGGTGTCTGTACTGTAATGTCTTTGGAAAAAGCTGTTATATTTTCAGTTTGTTTTAAACCCTAATAAATGGCCAAAAGCTGCTGAATGCACATGTGATATCCCCTCTCAACATGTGTCATTTTCTACTGAAAAATGTAATGAGGCATAAAATCTTTTCCATTCTAGCATCAGAGACTTGAGGCCACTCCTGTAAAAGCACAACAGAGAGTGTGTTGGCTCCAGCTGCTGCCTGCAACACAAAGGGACGTATTAAACTTGGAGCTACTAGTTTTGTAGCCTTGGCCAATGCTGTCTTTAAATCACCAAAAGCTGTATTTTCCTTTGGTCCCTACTCCAGAAAGGGTGATTCTTTGAGGCTAGAAATCATGTAATGACATGAATTGTACCTTTTGACTTTTAACCTTAAAGGGACAATCCCAGGGATTTTTTGTTTTGATTCTGATCTTTGTTTTCATTTTCAGTCTGGCTTTCTGGGCATGTCCCAACTTTGTCTGCAGGGGTTGGGGGAGGGTGCTTACAGGAACCTTCAGAAGTGTTAGGCAGATTCCTTCTCAAATTGCAGTTGTACTCACAACAGCCCTCAGTCATTAATTAGTTTCAACTGTCCTTTTATCCTCAGAGAAACTAGCTTTTCAGGAATGTTAATGATCTGACTTGCTAATACCCTGCAGGAAAGCATCTGAGCAGTGCAAAGTTAAAACACTGGCAAAGAGTTTTCAGTTAATTTCATATTTTATTTTGTGCTGAATTCTAAATGCTAGCTAAGTGCAATGATTTTATGACACAAATGCCTAGCTTCTGTAGAAAGCATCTAAAAGATGCAAGTATCAAACAGTAGTAGAAACAGTCGTGTTTCTTTTTTCATGTTCAAATTGATCTCAGAATACTAGCCGTGTGAAGGTTTTCTTACCTGCTAATAGCTCTGTAAAAAGGCATATGTCTTTTAAAGGGTTCAAACATGAGTAGACAGTCTTCAGTTCCTTTTGTTTTGTAGTCTACATTGTTCATATAAACTCAGAAAGCTGCTAGAATAACACAATTTGTGTTACTGTGCATTTTCTGAAGGATAAGAAGTCTGAGCTCAAATATATGTCATTATTTAATGACTTTCTTCTTCAATGATTTGGAGGAAAACTTCACATTTTATGAAGAACAGTCCAAAAACATCCAATGAAAATTTGAGCATTCTGCAAAACTCTGGACAGTGGAGAGGTATGACACACTCATCCATTCCTTTAATTTCATATTTTATTGTGTGCTGCTCTCATGCATTTCCTGCTATACATACTACATGCTACATACTGCATGCTACATGTTGGTGATTTATTGGTTGCACTGTATGATATGCTCTTAAGCAGTTTTATTTCTCTTTCTACCTTACAACTGTATGCATTATTCGTATTTGATTCCACTGTTATCTGTAGACAAGTAACTGAAATGATACAGTGTGTTTTCTTTTGTCATCATTCTGTCTGTATTGCCTGAGTGGCTAATTCCCTGTCTGACAATCCTTAGTCTTACATGACACTTTTCAAACTGCTGTTGCTGTTCCAAGTTACTCACAAGAAGGCAACATTAGGGCAGTGACACAGCTAGTATCCCACCCTCTTCACTACCTCATACTCTAATACCTTGCCCTTCATGGCAAATCAACACAAGATAGATCACTTTCCTTGTATGTGTGCTGTGTCATGACTTCATATAGGTTCATAGGTTTATACTAGGCTATCTGCCCTAAGGCATTTATAAGCCTAGCCCAAAGTTTTGTGGCTTACTCCACCCCTTATATGAAAAAATACTGTACCCATTAGTTTGTTGTGCCTCTGTCCAGCAGTGACAGAGAGATGATTCCCGGGGTAAACCTACGATCTCCCATCCACAGGTCAAGATTTCTCTTGAACAGAGCCAGCGAGGTGCTCTGCCTCACATGGACCGGGATTTTATTCCACAGCATAGGGAGTCCCTGAGTGATAAATCTATCCCTCCAGCACGTCCTATTTATATCCGTGCTAAGGTTTAAGTCGCTTGCTCTAGTGGTTTTGGTGGATTTGGATTTTTTGAGGTGGAGCATGTCCATTAATTCCGGGTTGGACATGGCCTTGCATGTCAGGCACATGTCACCTCTGAGCAGACGGTATGCGACTGAATAGAGCTGGAGTTTCTTCAATCTGGCAGCATATGACAGATTTTGGAGTCCCTTTATCCTTTTGGTGAGGAAATATTGGGGTCTCTCCAATTGCTGCAGATGTCGGGTGAGATACATCCCGAATGGGGCATTGTACTCGATCATTGGTCTGATAAGTGAAGAGTAGAGGGGAACAATGACCTCACTAGCTCTGGATGTGAATCCCTTCATGATCAGGTGGGCAATGTAGAAGGTCTTTCTAACCACTTTAGCAACGTGAGTGTCAAAAGAAAGGCCACTGTCAACCCGGGTCCCCAGGTCCCTGATAACCTCTTCTGTGCTTAGTGGATTGCCACCTATATGGTAGCTTGGGGTTACCTTGTTTTTCCCGAAGGGTATGACTATACATTTTTTGGCGTTTAACTTCAGGCCATGGCTCTGGCACCAGCTATCTGTTTCCGTGAGTCCCTTCTGAAGGATATCCGTGTCCGCTGCACTTTCCACTATGGCGCCCAGTTTGCAGTCGTCTGCAAACTTTGTCAGCCAAAGTCCTCCCATGTTGGCCTGTACTTCTGAGAAGTAGATGCCGAACAATAGGGGGCCAAGGACCTAGCCCTGTGGGACACCACTTGTGACCGGCTTGGAGTCTGACATAGCGCCAGCAACTCTAACCCTGTGGGTTCTGTCCTTAAACCAGTTTGCAACCCATCTTGTGACATATGGGTTTACATTTAAGCTGGTAAGTTTTTCTACAATACCCGAGTGGGGTATTGTGTCGAAAGCCTTTGCAAGGTCAAGGTAGGCTGTATGGACTGCCTTTCCCTCATCAATGGCCTTGGTGACTGTTTCGAAGAAGTCGACCAAGTTCAAAAGGCATGATCTGCCCTTGATGAAGCCAAACTGGGTCGGGTCCAATGTCTGCAAGTCCCTATATCTTTGTTTATGAGCTCCATTATGATCCTCTCCATAGCTTTGCAGACTAGACTTGTTAAGCTTATGGGGCGGTAATTACCAGGGTCCGTAGAGGCACCACCTTTGTGGAGTGGGACCACAGTTGCCGTACGCCACTCCTTGGGCATGTATCCTGTAGTAAGGCTGAGATTAAACAGCTGCCTTATGTGCGGGTTTAATTCCTCATTTAGCTCGTGTAGCACACAGCTGGGGACACCATCCGGTCCCATTGATGCTGTGTTTTTAGCTTTAGAGAGAGCAGCTTTCACCTGCGCATTTGAGATGTCTGGGAGGCTACACTCTGCTGGGATAGTTATCTCTCCTTTAGGGGAGAGGGGTGAAGTTTGCACTGAACCTGTCTGCCAGTATGTTGGCAATGTCTGTGGGTTCAGTGATTTTTGTATCATTTTGGACTAATTCTGAGCATATCTGGGAGTTTCCACCCAGGTTCCTAGCATAGCTGAAAAAGGCCTTATGATTGTCCTTTGAATCCATGGCAATTTTTCTCTCAAAATTGGCCTTAGTTGATTTTATGAGTGCTCGTATTTCTTTACTAATAATGATCAGGGGTGACTTCCTTTTTATGGATTTTGTTCTATCATGTAATAGCTTTCTCCTCTTATTGTAAAGTTTGTTAATGGCTGGGGTCCACCAGACTGGACGTTTGCCCTTTGTGGAAAGAGTCTTGGTTTTATTTGGGATTGCCTGATCCATGCAGTTCTGGAGGTGTTCATAGAAGGCATTTGTAAGGGCTTCTGCAGCTTGGGTTGTGGTTTCCACTGGCTCAAAGGCCTTGAAGGATACCACACCAGTCTTGAGTAGTGTGAAGTTTGCTTTAGAGAAGTTCTTCACTGTGGTCTTTTTTGTTTGGGGTGGGGGCGGGATGTGGATTTCCAGTGAGATTAGTTTATGATCAGATCTCACCAATGAGGGATATACTTCCGGTGTGGAGCATTTTGTCCCCATGTTTGTGATAATGAGATCTAGTATATTTTCTCCTCTCGTGGGAACAGTGACTAGCTGTTCCATGGCATTTGAATTTATGAACTCCAGGAACCGTTGGGCTAGAAAGTTAGGGCTTGAGTAATGTTCCCAGTCTATATTCGGGTAGTTGAAGTCATCCAATATGATGGTGTTTGGAGATACATTTATACCCTCCAGTGTCTTCAGGAAGGCTGTGTGGGGTTCCTGAGTTTGAGAGGGTGGCCTGAAGCATGCTACAATTTGTAGAGCAGTTTTGCCTATGGTTAGTTGCACCTGGATGGTTTCCGAAGCTTCGTGCGTTGCCACCAACCTGGAGGTGTGGGTATCCTTTATGAATATGGATACACCCCCTCCTTTTGTGGTGTGGTCCGGGTTTTGGGTATATACTACTTTTGCACAATTATATACAGTGTCATTGTAGGGCTGCCACATCTTCTGTTGCTGAAGTGGGATTTTTGTATGAAAATGTGAGATTTTGTATGACAAGCCACACCTACAACCAGTGCAAATGACTGGACGTCAGTTTACTGATAAAATAAAAGCTCATTTTTTATTAGAATTTGATTTATTTATGCTGTTTCATATAATATTTGCATGTTATAAAGACACTATAATGGATTTATGCATGTACTGAAAGAAATGTAGAAATGTTTCTGTCCTAAAATTCTCATTCTCAGCAATTTCTTGCGGGATCATTGAAGTATTTCTGATTCTGATATTTGACATTTTTGATGTTTTTTCACAGGACACAACTGCCAATGCAGTGACTGTCCTGCATAAAGTGGGACATGTGATGACCCTGTGTTACTGACATTACTGAAGGTACACAGCACACGTTGGAAACCTGCTCTCTATAATAATGCTGGTCAGTGCTGCAATATAGCAAAAGCAATGTCTTTCGGCTTTTCACGGTTAGGGGTCACCACAGTGGAACTCCAGTCTGCTAATGATTGGCAGCAGATTTTTATGGTGCCAAGTTGCCAGCCCGACACCCATCCTTCAAAGAAGGCACACCCATTCATGCACGCACCTACCTGCATGTCTTTAAACATCACTTGACCATGGGGAAGACATGCAGACTCCACACAGAAGGCACTCCAGTTGAGAATCGAACAGGAGAACCTCTTGCTGTGAGGCGACAATGCTAACTGCTGCACCACCATGCTGCAATGTAACCATTACTTAATACTGTACTACCTGTCATTCTGTCTAGATCAAAACTTCTCTTTTCAAATGAAGGGTTACATTCTCACTTTGTTATAGGGGGGTGTTAAACATGAGGGTCCATCTTTCTTCTGACTGGATTTCTGAGATTATACAACATTATATTCTTTAATCAAGTGTCAATAACTGCATAAATAAATAATAAATGTACTTGAAACAGTGCAGCCATGATCTAATACACATGCTAGTCCTGATCATACTATGTTGTGCTTTTCTTCCTTTTGATTGTCACTCTCTACTACAAAACAATTGTCACGTGCTTCATCAGATTGTTAGCTTTGTCTAGCACTGATTTTTTTTTTTTGGTTATGCCTAATATTTATTTATTTATTTATTTATTTCCAGTTTGATTACCGGGGAAGTCTACTGGGCCCAGACAGCTTGTTTTCAGTGGAGGCCCAGGGAGAAAACCTCCATGAACCAGATTACAGTAAAGATAGCAGTCCAATAAAAATAAAAGTACAAGTCCAAATCTGAGGTGTCAATGTAATAAAGTTGTGAACCCTCCCATATTATTTATTAGCTATCTAGAGCATTACATATCCATTTTTAAGCCATTTGTTCTTGTTTTGGCATTATGAAAAGGACACCGTACACTATCACATGCCAATCAACAGTTTTCAGCCTCAGCTGTGTAGCCCCCCTGCATTTCTAGGGTGTCTACCACAGACACACCTTTAAGTGTTCTGTGAGTGTTACTCCAGTAAAGTGATTTACATATTTGTCAGTGGCGGCTGGTGACTTCAAATCACAGGGGGGCTGCAGGAGACCGCTGAATGGGTGGGGTCAAGGGAAAGTGGTGTGGTCAACCAGAAAGGGGAGGAGCTATGCACAAAACCACAAAAAACTAACTTTAATTAAATACGCTGCTCTGGGTGGCAAACCATCATTATGAAAGTCCAATCAAGACAAAAATAAGTGTAGAAGAATAAAAATATTTCAATGCATTGGCTGCATGACAGCTTACTTAATATCTAGATGGAAACAAAAGGTTGTGAGGCATGAAAAAATAAATTACTTTTTAAATACATTACTGGAATGCCAGTCAAAATCAAGTATAAGAAAAACCAGAAGCACTCAACTCAAACCACTTCTCCTTGCACTGCAGTTGTAATATATAATATATTCAGCTTTATTAAAGTACCAAGTAACATGCTGAAAGTAGAAATCTATGTGATGCCTCCATTTGTAAAAATGTTTCTTATCCAAAAAAGACCTGCTGCCTGACAACTTGTTTCATGGGGAAAACATGATAAAAGTAAAAAATGAAAAGCAAACAAGAAACAAGCTCAAGATACATTGCTTAAAGGATTACTGTACAAGTTATGGACCACACATGATTGGCATTCTGTTTAGTTTACGGGTAAAGTCTGTAGAGGTGACTGGAAGTCTCCAACAAGTGTAATGAGCTTTTTAAAATAATGGAATCCTGTCCTTTAATACTCAAGGCTTATACATTATCTAGTCAAGTATTCTCTGCATGGCAACAACAGAAAGGCTTTCAATGTTGGCAATTCTTTAACAGTATGCTTATTAAAGCTTACTTGCATCTTACGATCTCAGACAAGCTTACCTTATGGTCATTAAAGCATTGCTACTTAAACACAGAGCAACAGGCACTTTGAGTAATAAGCATAAATCAACAGTACAAAAATATGACAGAAACCAGACCATTCTGCAAAATCAAGGACAGATGAAAAGCCACTGTAGTACTTATGCAGTGTGTCCTCCCCATCCAAGGTAGATACAACTACTCCTTGCCTTGCTTGGACACATCCAGAGTCACTACATGGGGGAGTGGGGTGCAACAAGCATGTCACAATTTGAAATCTCTCTGGCTGACTGTGATGGCCCTAACACATTTGTCATACCTCTCAACCTCAAGAGCAAGAAATCTGGACAAAGCCATACACAGAAGTGGGACAAAGGCCCAAAAATAAGGACAATTTTTAAATATTGCTCTAATAAACTTAGAAAGATAATAGAATAGGTCTTGCATTAGTATGAATTTTCTGAAGGGTATAAAATCTGAAACTCAAATGTCTGTCATTTTCTAACTTCAGTCTTTAGTGATTTGTCACTAATTTGCCAAAAAACACAATTTTATGAAAAATGGACCAAAAATGTGATGCAAAAATATAAAATAGACACACAATACAGCTGCTACCTGTCAAAGAAGGGACACTTTAATATTAGTACTGCTACCTTGAGCAGCTGACAAAATAAAAGAATCTACATGCATTTCAAGTAATCTATAACTTTGATTGTTACAGTTATTTCTTAATTGTAAACCCTCCATGTTTTCTTCCAAAATTGCTGTTTTGCGGAGGGATTATTAGGGGGAAGAGCAACATTTTGAGCCAAAAATTGGGGACAGTTGAGAGGTTGGCTATGCCTAATTCTATAAAGCAATTTATTTGCATGTACCTCTCAACCTACTAATGCAGTAAATCTGAACAAGGCCAAATATATTGGGGGCACATATAAACAGTACTAAAAATTGCTCTTGTATAAATTGAGACAGTTGATAGAACAGCTCTTACTTTAACATGCATTTTTCTGAAGGTTATGAAGTCTGAAACTTATTATTTAGTGACTTAATTCCTAAATGATTTGCCAGAAAACTACAAATTTTATGAAGAACAAACCAAAAATAAGAAGCAAAATCTATTCATTCTTTGAAAATCTGGACAGTTGGGAGGTATAGTTCAGCTGGGCCTGTCTGAGTTTGCTGCCCTTCCCCCCTGACAAAATAATGGTTGAATGGAGCCTCTGCAGCCATTCCAATGAACCATTACTTGGCTATTTCACTCCATTTACCATAAACACTAATGTGCATACTGCTTTACTTCTATGATGAGTTGGACTTCATTTGAAAGTTTTATTTTGTATTTTACAGCACAAACACTAAGTCATCTGTTAAACAAAGCAATGCAGTCTCACAATGAAAACTTAGCATTAAAACTTCTCTGCCCTTGAAACTCACATTCATTGAAACAGCATTGAAACCCACATTCAAAGAAAATACATTTTGCCAGTGGCAGATAAAGATTAATTTTGGGCTGTTTTCAAATCATAGGCCCCTTGCATATGAAACATACATGTGCTTTTTGATACACCTTCCTCACTGTACTAAAATTATATTCCTTGTACAATACAGTACACTTGTTAGAGGGTGTTTTAAATTTGTTTTGAACATTTTTCCAGTAAGCAATGAAACAAACCATATGCACCCATAATGGCAAAACTGCCCAGTTGAGAACATTTATCATAAAAAAGTCTACTCAGACTTCCACAGTCCACCATTATTAGTAAATATACACAATTCTACAGTCCACCATTATTAGTAAATATGCACAATTCCACAGTCCACCATTATTAGTAAATATGCACAATTCTACAGTCCACCATTATCAGTAAATATGCACAATTCTACAGTCCACCTTTATCAGTAAATATGCACAATTCTACAGTCCATTATCAGTAAATATGCACAATCTCTGAAGTAAGTCATCTAAATAATTCCACATTAAAGAAATCTGTAACTAATGAAGCGGTTGCTGCTAGCAATCACCTTTATATTTCATGGTTTCATCGAAAAATAAAGTGTCTGTTGCCCCTCAGGAATAAATTGCCTATATTACATTAAAAATGATAAGCTAGTAATAATATTGCAAGAGGAAATGGATGGCAAACTGATAACAGACTCATAGTTAGTATCTTCACCAAGGAGAACATTCTCAGTACGGCAGCATCCACCACTTGTGGGAGTAGAACCCACAGTCTTCTGCATCAAAAGCAAGCATACAACCTGTTGTGCTATAGTATTAACTAGGCAAAGCACTAAACTTCTATTCCCCTGCAGCTCTCAGCTCCTTGTAAAATCTACTCAATACTCAACTGCATCTCAACTTCGCAGCTCAAGAAAACTGGAAAAAGCCAAAATGTATTGGGGGTCAAAAGCCCAAAAACCAGGGACACATTAAACATTGCTTGTATAATCTTGGAAAGTTGCTAGAATAAAATGTTGTGTTGCCACCATACATTTTACTGCCAAGGTCCCTGAGCAAAAAACAGTCAGAGTAACATACCACTACGCCACATCAGCTGCTTTGTAAAAGAGAGGAAGACTGAAACTTAAATGGCTATCATTTAGTGAATTCAGTTCTCACCATAGCTGTCAACCTCTTAGTACAAAACACCTGGACAAACCCAGTAATGAGGGAATACAGCCCTCAAACATATTCAGTGAATTCAGTTCTTGCCATAGCTGTCAACCTTAGCACAAAACCTGGACGAAGCCAATAATGGGGAATACAGTCCCAAAAATAGGGACAAATTTAAAATATTCATCTTATAAACTTAGAAAATTGCTAGAAAAAAAGGTTGTGCTACTATGTATTCTGAAGAACATGAAGTTTGAAATTCAAATGCCGGTCAATTTTACTGCTGACAGAACAAAAACAATTTTCAGCAGAGACCCAGGGATTAATACTGCAGACACGTCTTTGTAAAATGACAGGGCACCAGAGCAAATCCACACAAACACAGGGAGGAGATGCAGACTACACACAGAAGGCACCCCAACCAAGAATCAAACCAGAAAACCTATAGCTGTGAGGCAACAACACTACCAGTGCACCATCAAATATGCAAGGAATTAAACATTCAGAAACTTGAAGTCTGAAATTCAAATGCCTGTCAATTTTACTGCTGACAGAACAAAAACAATTTTCAGCAGAGACACAGGGATTAATACTGCAGACACGTCTTTGTAAAATGGCAGGGCACCAGAGCAAATCCACACAAACACTGGGAGGAGATGCAGACTCCACACAGAAGTCACCCCAACCAAGAATCAAACCAGAAAACCTATAGCTGTGAGGCAACAATACTACCACTACACCATCAAATATGCAAGGAGTTAAACATTCAGAAACCCTTAAGTCTGAAATTCAAATGCCTGTAAATTTTATTTAACATTTTTTAATCAGGACAGTCTGACTTGGAACAAAAAAACAATTTTCAGCAGAGGCCCAGGAAGAAATAATGCAGACATGTCTTTGTAACATGGGAGGACACAAAAGCAAACCCACACAAACACAGAGAGATGATACAGACCCCACAAAGAAGGAACCCCAGCCAAGAATCAAAACCAAAAACCTGCAGCTGTGAGGCAACAATACTACCAGTGCACCATCAAATAAAAACAAACCCATACAAACACAGGGAGAATATAACAGACCCCACAAAGAAGGAACCCCAGCCAAGAATCAAACCTGAGAACCTGTAGCTGTGAGGCAACAATGCTACCAGTGCAACATCAAATAAAAGCCAACCCACACAAACACAGGGAGAAGATAACAGACCTCACAAAGAAGGAACCCCAGCCAAGAATCAAACCTGAGAGCCTGCAGCTGTGAGGCAACAATGCTACTACTACACCATCAAATATCAAGCATTGCAACATTTACAAACCACAGATATTATGAGGAACAGATCAGATCGAATATGAGGCAAAAATTTGCAATTTTATTTACAAATGGTGGTGGGTAGGGAACTCAAGTCTTTAACACCTGCATACAGGGTACAGGGTTCAAGCCTGAGGTATTCCCTACCACACCACCATGAGCACCTGGGGCATTTACACACACACACACCATAAAGTCAATCCAGTATAAACATTGTAAAATAAAAGTAAAAAGCACCATACACTTACCTGTCTGTTCTCCATAATATATCCAGCTAATGTACATCCTGCCCGTGCAATACTCCAAAGACCTGTGAGATCCCAAGCAAAGCTCCTTCCCGACGACGAGACTGTCCTGTTGCAGTCTGGACCTGACACATAATCCCAGCGAGTCTGTGCACTTTAGGATGTCTCCTTGTGTCCCCCTATGGGGACTGCCTGGTGCATGCACATAGACAGACAGTAGTCGGGACTACTGCGCATGCACGAAGTCCATGAAATTTAAAAATTTTTTATTTTGAGGGGGCTGCAGTCCGGCAGCCCGATGCCACAAGCCGCCCCTGATATTTGTGTGACATCCTGGGACTCTGCTCCAACCAAATTAAGTCATTCATGTCAAAGAGAACAGTTAGCTGTACTTTGAGATCTCTTAAATCTCAAAGTTTTGCATGTCTACTGTTGTGAGTGTCTAGATATGCTATGTGAATGTCATGTCAGCCCCTTTTACCCATACCCTCATCCATTGAATTCTTCTCTCTCTGCTGGGAATAATCCTATACTTTGAAGACATCTCTTAAAGGTATCATCAGTTTTACTTTATAACCCTTCGGTATGCTCTCCAGGCACATCCACCATGTAATGGCTGTCTGTTCACTACCCACGGTAGTTGGCTTATTTTCCCATTAATGGTGCTGCAATATAGCACAAGAGAGCTATAAACTCCTGAATCTGCCACCCTTCAGATGATATATGTTAAACTGTGGTCCCATTTGCCAAAGGGGTGTTAGCTCAGATGGATGCAAGGATCTTGTGTGTTTGTTGAAAATAGCAGTGGAAATTCATTGCTCAGCTGCAGTAACTACACCGTTTTGAATGTATATAGTTTGAACTATGTTTCGACTTTCTGTATGAGTGATGGTGAAATCTGCACATTAACA